>NW_027137663.1:273106-286596 GCF_001692895.1 Cenococcum geophilum 1.58
CCTACTTATTTTAATATAGTTATCTTAAATACGGTTCGGCCTATTTTAAATAGTTAAATAATAGTTATCTCTTTACCAGCTCTAATCTCTATTATCGGTAAAATATCAACACACACATTACAATAGCGTATTAAGCAGCGACCGGAATATCACCATAAATCGTTACGAATAGAAAAGGCTCATTTTTGCCTATATACTTATTATTAGGTCAACACTATTTTTAGCTGCTGCCTAGACACCAACCATATTATATCCTTAGTTATGACTTATAGCATATATGCCCTATTTCTCATTCTCTCTAAACTTGTCATACATCTTCTTACTAACATTGAGCTATTATCTCTATCTAGATCTTTTAAGTCGTATTTAGTCTATAAGTATGTTCTTTTAAGGGGCTATTATAGCTCACATACTTTAACTGCTCGCACTTCTAGATGTCGTAACTGACCAGGTCTTATACTGTGTTATCACTACCGGTTAGCGGTCTACTAACGAATCACAATCCAACCTATTAGGCTAACTTAGCTAATACTTAGGTCCGTTTAAGCTGCTTATATATGCTTATATAATATACAGAACACCTTCTTAATAATATCTATAGCAAGCGTCTATTAATCTAAACGACTCAGAACTGCGTCTCTCTATCTAAGATAGCATCTACCATGCGATATATATAGAAGTAAACATTCCGTACAAATACCTTTCTATTGAAAATCAATGTAATAACTGTTTCCTTACCTATTATGACATTCAGGCGTTAGTAGTTTTCTAGGTCGGAGGCCTTATATGGGAGGTCTTTAAGCGGGGCTGCTGTGCAGTGAAGTTGCTCAATCTCCTAATTGTATATATAAGTTATCGTTTCCATCTTTTATATGGCTGTACCATAGGCATTCTTATACTTAATTTAACGTTATATTCATATTATCGAAGTATATGCTCTTATAGAGGCGAGTGCGGCTGCCCGTAAGCGATAGGCATATCAGTTTCTATTATTCTTAGAAGTATGCATCTTAGAACTATAATATACTTCGTCCTCACACGAGTGAGCTCTTAGTATATCCACACTAGTAATATGTATATATAGGAGTACTCAGGTCAATTTATTGGAGTAGAGTCTTTATTCTTTAGGTACGTACTTTTATCTTAAGTATAACCCAGTACTATCCCTGTCTAACGATAATAGTAAACCGTTTTTCGAACATTTATTTAAAGGGATACTAAGATTTAACCGAATACGTTCATCATAGCCTAACATAAGACTCACTCTAGGACAAGAATATATAGAACCTTATATGACTAGTATACCTAACAATTAGACAGCTGAGACTATAAGATAGAAAGCCTTCATTATGAATCAATATATAGTATCAACGCCTCAGCTCCAGAGTATCTGAGATATAAATCTAAGATTAATCACAGAACTTTTAATTATAGACAATAAAAGTCACTATTTAAAGCAAGTAAGTAATAAGAACGACTACTAACGTATAATTATCCTATTGTCCGTATTTAGGGAACTACTATAGTAATAAGAAGGATTTTGTAGCAGTAAACAGTTTTAAGTTATCGTAAACCTATAGATAAAGATGAGTACCCTTATAAACTACCTATAGATAAAGCGGCAACTTACCTCTAGCCTAATAGTGAAACGAAGATACATATCTTACTTAGTAACAAGTCTATGCGAGACGGTCTAATAACTTACTCCCTACAATTTAATATTTAACTTATTAAATTACTTAACCTCATGGCAGTTATCCTAGATTAGGCCCCAAACTACACCGTTCTACTCATCTACAAACCTATTTTGAAGGTATACACTCTAGTAAGATCGACTACTTTAGCGACTTAGTATAATTACAGAATATATAGTTAAAGTATTAGAATATAGGGAGTTAAACAACACATGCCACTAAATACGCAGCTACTATAAGACCCGAGTTAACAGCGCAACTACTATTAAGGTTAAGTGCATATATCATATAAAGTATGGATAAGACATAAAGTACTGACTCCTACTATAAATCATGCCATATACTCGGTTCTATAAGTAGATAATCTATAGGAAATTGCGTTTAATACAGTTAATAAGAACTATTATAAATTTACATCACTTAATACTTAACAGAAGACTATAATAGGGATTAGCATGCTACTAAATTGGTGAGCTATGATAATTAACAATAGAGTCTTAGGCGATTAAATATGACAAATCTTAAAAAGATTCACTAAACGCAAAGCACTTCCTAAAGTATATAAGTCGGCCAAAAAGATTATAACACTATAACATATTGACTTAGAGACAGCGTTACGGTAGGACTAGTTCAACGAAAATTATGCTACATACGATAAATAGTAAAAACCCTACTTATAAGAAATTAAATAAACTAAACGGGAATTAACTACTAACACTTAATATTAACGTTAAAAAATATTTATTGTTGATTCAGCTAATAAAGTAGTGATTCCTAACGAAATACTATTAAATAGAAGGGCTCAATTTAGCCACAATAGGGATCAGATAAGCATAAGTAATATTACTAACGAATAAATAGTTCAAACCTACTAAGGACTATAAACTACGGATAGAACTACTAACTATACTAAGACTCACACAAGTACACGAGCTTAGTTTAATATTAAATATACTATAGCGACCGTAGGTACTGATAATAAATACATAAGTTTGGACTGAATAGATCTTATAGTCTTTAATATAAATAATTAGGGTCTTAAAGCTATACCGAAATTAAGCTAGAGAGCATAGACTAAATAATCTAATCTGACGTAATTATTCTAATAAAAAATACGATTACCCTAAGGGAATTAATAGATTAAGTGATTAAGATTAAATAAGGATCTCTTCTAAAGGGAAAGTCAAGAGAGGTAGGTTAGAGTTTTATAGTTATATATAAGACGCAGAAGTAATAAATAACTAAAGCTAAAATTAGGAAACTATAGTATTAAGGCGTAAAGCTAATAGACCTAAGTGGACTAGAGAAAACCTATAAGTACTATAGAAAGTAGTAAACTATAAGAAACCTAGAGCCTAGTAAGGATTTAATTAAGTAATAGAAGGACTAAGAAGCTAGTAGGCGTAAACTAACTAAGGGATCATCTAAGTAGCAGAAGATGTTTAAGCGGACTTTATCTCATAACATAATGGAAAGCAATAGAACCAAGTGAGTAGCTTAAAGATAGAGTTTATATGATAAATTATAAGTAGAAAATAAGGTTATTATACTAAAGACTTATAGAATAGTCTTAGTTTAGAATTTATTTTACGTTATTAACTAGTCAGTAAGGGAACTATAGACTAAGTAGATATAACACTATACGTATAGAGGGGATAATAGTATACTGCGAGGAATAAAAGAATATTTAATTAAAAGTTTACATTTTGTTATAATAACGCATACTAAATTTATAAAGACGCTAAGTATAGTGCAAGCTATTAGCTATAAGAGCTAAAGTTAAGAGGACTTAAAGGAACTAAAGAGTTAGATAAAGAATAAGATTAACTCTATAAGCTAGATTAAGATATTACAGCAATATATAGACAAAGATTAGTAACAATAATAATAGAGTTGGAGTACTTATTAATTAATAGCAACGAGGATAATAAAGAAACTAACTAGGGGTATTTAAACCTTAATAACGTAATAGAAGTAGAGACTAAGACCGCTATAGAGTAAGGTTTAGTAACGGGCATTATAATACCGTTAGATACGGCATCTATCGCTTTATAAGATGGAAGGAGTAATATCTAGAGACGATTAAGTAAGTAGACGACTGCTAGTGCTAGCTTACTACTTAATAAAGGCAAAAGGCTAAAGGCTTAAGATTCTTAAGACGAGATAAGAGACGACTAAGATTCTTAAAGTGAGATAAGGTATACCTAAGGACCCATAACGGACGAAAACCGATAGAGTAGGGCAATAGCTTAGTTTAGCAACATATAAATAAGCTCGGGTTAAGAATTCCTAACGGTATAAGATTCTTAAGACGAGATAAGTAAGATTTAAGACTCTTAAAACGAGATAAGAACACTACGGACGCCTAGTTAAACTAAGGCGGGAGCTAAGCTTAAGTTAGAAGCAAGCTTAGGGTTAAAGAATCTAAGGAACTAAGAATTCGGAGTATAAATTAGGACACCTATAAGTAAGAGGCAAGGAGCTTCTTTATAGATTAAAGAATCTATAATATAAATAGTAGTTAGATTAGGAGACAGATATATAAACCTAGAGGACTTACTAGTTAAACAAGATGTTTAGACTAAGGATTAAGAGTTCGATACTAAGATTAAGAAGTAAGAAGACTTTAAGGATCTACTTATAAGATATGAAAAGAAAGAAACTATAGAAGAATTTAAAGCAAGAATTATTATATAGTAAGAAAAGAAACTAGATAAGAAATCTAGTATATTAGGATATATAAAGGACAGAGTACTAGTATGAAGGATTACTAATAGGCTAAGAGTAGGTATACTAAGAGCCAAGTGGCTTACTAAACTAGAAAATAAAGAGGATTTAGGGATTCCTACTAGGTTTAAGAAATAATATATAAAAGGCTATTATAACGCAGTAATAAGAAGATACTTCCTTATAGATAGACCGTATATACTCTAATAGCTATACTAAAAGTAGTATAGGCAACGACATAATAATAAGTAGGAAGATTTCTATATATAGTTANATNAAAAAGTTATCCAAGACCACCTAATTACGGAAAAGGCTATAACTTATATTAAAAGAGCCTTAATTATAATATTAAAGGATTTAAAGGAATAATTAGAGGACTAGAGAAGTGAAAGACGTATCTTAGTACCTACAAATAAAGTCGCAACGTTTAGATTAGTGCGATAGAGGTTTAAACTTAAAGATAAAGACAAGTTAAGAATTAACCTAAAGCACCTAGTATACTATATACTATTATAGGTTGTATATATAGACGATATATATAAAATGCACAAGAATCTAAAGGAAAAAAACCGGAAATACCCTATAAGGATATACTAGATAATAGATAAACAATAGTATAAGAATGCCAAATATATATACGGATGGCATCCAGCAGAAGTCTAAAAGGAAGGAAGTTTAATACTTTAACTAGAAAGGTTCCTTACGGAAGAATACTTAGATAGATAATAATAGTAGGAATATCTAGAGAATACCTATCTATAGTATATTAAAGATAAAAAGCGAACTAAGTATTAGCCTAAGTTAGACTAAGTATAAATAGGATCTAGTAGCTAACAGGTAGGAAAAGTAGAGGCCTATAGAACTAGAGGGAGCCAGTAGTAGAGCCTTAGACCCTTAAAGAAATTTAAGGACAATACCTAAATCTAAGAATTAAATAGCAAGATTAGCAGTTTAAAGCATTAGTAGATAGTAAAGTAATAAGGAACCATATCTTACTAGCAGCAGTTAAAANAATAGGGTTACTATATAGGCAAAAAGAGCACCCTTATCTATTAGTAACGATTTTAGGAGATCTAATAGCCTATAGAGGAGGTATTATTAACCTTAAAATAGGACCAATTTAGATAACTATTAAAGGGAGATAAGTTAAGATGTCTTTTAATATATTACCATTAGGGAATAATAAGGCAGTATTAGGAATGCCTTAGTTATAGGAATATAATCTAAAGATTAATTGGGTTACAGGTTAAGCCGATATTAGAGATATATAATAATATAAGATGCAATAGCAAACTAAGTTAGAGCAATATATAAAGAGACTAAGTAAGGCTTAAGTTATATACTAAAGAGATACTATAAGTATAGCAAGAAACTATGGTTACTAAAAAGTAAAAAGCTGTTAGAGTATATAGTATAGGACTATAAAATAGAATTGGAACTAGGAATAAGTCTAAGGTTCTTTCCAATCTATAAGCTTACTAAAAAAGAGGGTAGAGCATTAAAAGAGTTTATTTAAGAAAACCTATAAAAGGGATACATTAGACGATTATAGTTATTAGCGGGATATCTAGTACTATTTATACCAAAAAAAATGGAAAACTTAGGCTATATATTAACTATAGATAGTTAAACAGTATTACTTAAAAGAATAGGTATTCTTTACCCTTAATTAGCGAAATCTAAGACAGGATTAGTAATGCGTAAATCTTTACAAAGATAGATCTAAGATGGGCGTACTATTAGATTAGAATTAAGGAAGGCGATAAATAGAAGGCAGNNTTTAGGTTAAAGGAAGGACTATATAAACCATTAGTTATACAATTTAGGCTTATAAACGCACTAGCAACGTTCTAGAAACGTATTAACAATATATTAAGAGAGCACTTAGATAAATTTATTATGGTATATCTTAATAATATTATTATCTACTTAATAAGCGAGGAAGAATATAGAGAACACGTTAAATAGGTCTTAAAGAGACTATANNAAGANNAGATGCTAGTAGCAATTAAAAAATACAAGTTCTTTACTAAGAAAACCAATTTTATTAGATTTATTATTAAACTAGGCTAACTTAGTATAGATCTAAAAAAGATCGAGGCTATAGTAAATTGGTAAGAACTAGAAAATATAATACAGTTAAGGTTATTTCTAGGGTTCTGCAATTACTATAGAAGGTTTATAGCTTAATAGTTAAAGGATATTAAGCCACTTATAAGATTAATAAAGAAAAAAGAACTATAGGCATAGGGAGAGGAATAAAAGGGGCTGTTTAAGGAGGTTAAGTAGTTGTTTACCCAGGAGCCAGTTCTTAAAATCTATTAACTATAGTTAGAGATAGTAGTTAAGACGGATGCATTAAACTATATACTAGGAGTGTGCTTCCTATAAAAATATTAAGATAGATAGCACCTAGTGGCATACTATAGTTGAAAGATAATACTACCGGAACTAAACTATAACATCTATAATAAGGAATTGTTAGGTATAGTTACAGCATTAAAAAAATAGAGATTATTCTTATAAGGTATAGAGAAACTATTTATAGTTAAGATAGATTATAAAAACCTAATAGGGTTCCTAATAATAAAAGAACTTAATTATAGATAGGTTAGATAGGTGGAGATGCTTATAGAATACTATTTTAAGATTTAGTATATTAAGGGTACAGAAAATATATAAGCAGATACTCTAAGTAGAAAGGCTAAACTATAAAATAATAAAAAGCCATTAGGGGCTTTACTGCGGAAAGATATAGACAGATTAATTAGGTATAATTATCTAAAGATTATAGCAATATAGGAAAAGGAGATCTATAAATTACTAGAGAGTAATTAGATATAAAAGATCCTAAATATATAAATAAAGAATCTAGACTTAAAGTAGTATAAAAATCGAGAAGTAATATATATGCTAAGATCTATTATAAAGGAGTTTATTAAATTATTTTATAAAGGACTAACTTAAGGACATAACAGAGCTATAGGCTTAGTATTAAGACTTTAAGAGGAGTATATTATTAATGGAATCTAGGGACTAGCTAGGTAAGTTATAAAAGAATATCTAGATTGCTAAAGGAACAAACTAATAAGGTATAAGCTATATAAAGGGCTATAACCTATTAAAATATTAAAGAGACTATAGGAGGTTATATTATAGGACTTTATTATTAAGTTACTAAAGTTAAGAGATCCTATTACCAGATAAGATTATAACGCAATCTTAGTAATAGTAAATAAGCTTATAAAGTAGGGATACTTTATAGCATATACAGAAGAAATATTAGCGAAAGATATCGCTAGAATCTATATTAAAGAAGTGTTTATAAGATATAGAGCACTAAGTAAAATTATATCGGACAGAGATCTAAGATTTATAGTAGTATTTTAAAAAGTATTCTTAGTAGAGTAAAAAGTTTAAGTAGCAACTTCTACCGCATATTATCTATAGACAGACAGTTAAATAGAAAGATTAAATTAGACACTAAAATAGTATCTAAGGTATTATATTAATTATATACAGAATAATTAGGTATTGTTATTATTAGTTATATAGTTTATATATAATATAACACCATAAAAAGGAATAGGCATATTACTATTTAAGGCAAATTACGGATATAAGCTAAGGACCTTATTATTACTACATTAAGTAAAGAAGATAAGTAGTATAGCTAAGTAAAGAATAAAGAGTTTAATAAATCTTTATATAGACCTTACGGAAATAGCTAAGGTGGTATAGTAAAGAATAAAAAAGTACTACGATACTAAGAGATCTAAGGGATCAAATCTTAAGGAGGGAGATAAAGTGTAGCTACTACACAAAAATTTTAAGAGTTAACGACTAAGTAAGAAGTTAGACCACGTTAGACTAGGACCTTTTAAAATTATATAGAAAATTTTATTAGTTACATTTAAGTTAAACCTACTAGCTAGGATAAAAATCTACCCTATATAGCACATTACAATGCTAGAGCTAGTATATAGGAATATTAAGCCACCGGTCTATAAGGCAGACACATATAGAGGATAAAAGGAAGATAAATAGTAAGTTTTAAAGATCGTTAATTATAAGGATATAGACAATGAAATATAGTATAAAGTAAAGTGGATAGGCTATAACGAGACTACCTAGAAGCTACTAGAAAATTTAAAAAAACGCTATAGAAAAGGTATAGAAGTATTAGAAGAGAAAAGGTTAGGCAATATTAATAAAGGAGAATTGCCAAAGAATAAGTCACCTAAGGGGGACCTAGGAAGAGCGACTGTCAAACTACTTAGAGTTATTTCCTTCTCTATTAGAAGAAAATCCGTTCTTTTATTACCAAGTTCCTATAAACCTTATTCTATAAGTTTCTACTCCTTAAAATAAACCTTCTTGCGAACTTTCTTAAGACAAAGTAGATAGGTAGACGCCGTAATATAAGCATCTAAGGCCTTCTATTCCGTATCCTAAGAACACTTAAGCTCTATAAGGGCCTACGCTAGGTTACTATTAAGCTTTATAGCAGTAGATTAAACATAAAACCCTATAACAAATTACTTAGGGAACTTAGAGACTATTAAGAGTTATAGGACGCGTATACTTAGCGTTAAAAGTAGAGCGAACATCGCAAGACGATTAGACGTTTGCTTTAGTGCACTCTAAATAAAAAGAGGGTTATTAAGACGAAGGACTTACTAGCGTAATATATACTAACCCCTCTTTTATATAACAAGAACACGGAAATGGCATTATTTTACTAAGTAATAATATTACAGCAATAGTACGGGCACGACATTGCGCGTGTAAAGAAGAAGAGGCTTTAGGCATTATAAGTAACAATATTAACTAAATTAATTAGACGGATATTATACCTCTAGTAAACAACTTAGAGATACTAAGTATCTTTAAGGACGAAGATGGAAAGGAGGGAAATGGTGTTATAAACGCTTTAAGTACAATATTATAACTACTTAGAGAAGAGTTAGAAGAAGCTAGTTAGTTAATATAAGCACGGTCTAAGATAGAACCCGTGGAACTATATAACGAGGAATAGTAACTAAGGTTATATAATATGCTACGTATTAAATAAGAGGAATAAGAGGAACTTATGTACCTTACGTATAATACGTATATTACGTATAAGAAGGATTTTATAAGAGTACAGTTGTGTATTTAAGGACCCTTAGTCCCTACCTAAATAGTTCCTTCCTTATAGTGATTCTTAGAATACAATTGGAGTTAATCTATTAGGCAACCACTCCACTAGTTGTTATTACGTTGTTAACTACTATCTTTGCATTTCCTACACACCTAGCCTATTAATAGAACCCATCGTAGTTCCTGCTACAAGGTTCCGTTACAAAGGACTTCTTAGTAAAACTACTACTTTTAGGGGCTATTAGTCTCCTATTAGACAAAGAGTCTATTAAATAGTATACCCTTTATTCGCCTAATAATATAGCCAATCTTAGTATCTTCCGTAGGAAAAAGGTAGGCACTCTAAGTTGTTTCTCGCAGATTTACATCTTTTAGTAGCTGTATTCTTTACGGTCTCCTTAAAAAACTAGGGGATTAAGATAACATATATTAGACCCTATAGTAGCAGCTTAGGTTTAGTTATTATAGCTTTCATCATCGCTTTAGTAGGGGTTCCCGTTAGGTAAGGCTGCTTAGCGCTAACCCTTTATTAAGCGTTAAGTAGGTGAAGTTGCTAGGGGTATAGAGACTTAAGTGGCGTTATATACAGTAAAGAGGTATCTAGCGTTGTTATAAATGTGCTCATTAAGCTAAGATTATAGGTATTTAATTATGCCTTCTCTTTTAGTAACTATAGCAATAAGTATAATCTTAGCCTTCTTTAACTATTAGACGTCGCGTTTAGACACGCGGAGGTCATCTTTAGTTTCTTAACGCGTATTATTAGCGAGCGCCTTACGAGCTTATAGGTCTTAGATAATATCGTAATCTTAAGCAGTATATATCTTAGCTTATATAAGCTTTAGGTAATAGTTCTATAAAAGGCAATAGTATTTATTAGGTTCTTATGCTACCATTTTTATAAACATCTTAGCGTCTCATATTTTAATTTTAATAGGTAGTAGCCCTTCCGCTTACTTATCCGTAGTTATATAGTTAATAAAAGATAAGACATTATTAGTGTCTATCTCCTTAGGGGTTAAGGCTAGGGCTAATAAATTAAATTCTCCTAGGATTAATTGGCGTCATAGGTTAAGTGTAGGTATTAGATTATTCTTTAGGTTTAATATAGTAGCTAGTAAGAAATATTATCTTACTATCGTGGGTTCCTTAGAAGTATAAAGTGAGGTAACTCGTAGGCACGCTGCTTCTGGCAGCGCCTATAGTATTACAGAGACGTAGAATTAGTCATAGGCTAGGTATCGGTAGTAAAAAGGCGTAACGTAATGTCATGGGACGGGGGCAGTGGCTACAAGACGTATATATTCGAGGAGTCTACAAGACGTTGCGCGATCGATCGTAAGGGTCGAGGGCGTAAGGAGGTGATTTGTCTCGTTCCCAGACCTTCTTGCCAAGGCTTACCTTGCCAAGACGCTAACCGCTTTTGGCAAGACCTTCGTTAGAAGGTCTGGTACACGGTTCGGATTTTTGTTAGGACATCATGCGACGCCTTAAAATGCTATGAAATGATGCGGGGGGAATCTAAAATTATATAGAATCTTTCATATCATATAGTTCCATTCTGTATTCCTATATTTTTATAATCAATCATTTCCATTTTGGGGCATATCTTGATCGATTTTCCTTTATAATCCAAAAAGGGGAATATCCCGATAAGGTTATATATCTTTCCATCTCATATAATCTAATTTCCTGATTGAACCGTATTATCTTAATTATAATTTATAATATAGATTACGGATTTCGAATTAATTTCAAAAAATTTAGAGAATATGTTAATAAAATTATATTAATATAAATAACAGGATTAAGTCAGGGAATAACATCCAGAATTTCCAAAGGAAATAATATATCTTTTTCCGGATATTCCCCCTTTTGGGATTCATAAAGAAAATCGTCAAGGATATTGTCAAAATAGAAATGAATTTATTATATAAATATATAGAAACCAGATGGAATATATGATATGAAAAATTCGTATAATCTCTAGATTCCCTCCAGCTCACTTCATAGATCATTAAATGATCAGCACTATGATATCGATCCCGCCGCCATAAATCAAGATTCCCCGATTTTCCCCGTAATAGGAAATCACAAGAGTGATAATCTAGAATATTATGATAAAATCTTAATGATTTCTTGAGGATTGGATATTCGATAAAAATTATGAATAAATATCCCGGGGATGAATATCTCCTCATATTCTAATCTATAATACGATATGGTAAATAAATATTTCCATCGATCGTGGTAATGATTCGTCCACAATCGAATATGTTTTATCATATATATCATATGAATTGCATGCTTATTCGATAGATATTCAATATAATTCGATATCTATATATCTTATATCTATGAAATGAATCGAAGTCGATAACATCCCGAATTTTAAGAAATGATAGGCATTATCTTTTGCTCGGATATCTAAAATGGAAATAAATCAGGTAAATAATAGTCCCCCTGCGAGTAACATATATTGATATCGCATAAGAATATATCGGATACATGAATATAATAAATAATAGGAGGAGATAATGAGCGAAGATAAATCCAAGATGGATAGAACGCGCTAATTTCATATCGATCTAGAGATAGATATGATTATCGGAGAATAGGAGATAAGATATCATATCATGAGATGATTATGCCGCCGCGATCCAGAGATGGATCATTCGATTATAAAGATATAAAAAAGAGAGAGAGATAATGGATATCCATCTCCCGAAGGATAGATCATATGAATCCGCATAACGGAAAAATTCCCCGGGAGCAGGAATATATATAGAATAAGGAATATATGCAAATCAAAATCATATATAAAGAAAATGATCCACCGGAATATGATATTGATAAGAGATATATATTCAATATAATGTATATTCAGAGATCATTTTGATGATGAAATATAAATCATATCGCGCATCATAAGAGGATATCCGGGGATATCAAGATATATCCATGATCAAAAATATCAAATCGATTATCGCGATCCCTCGAAAAATAATATGAAATGATGGATCAGGATCCGGGATCTAGATCCTCGGCATATCATAATAATCGGATGATATTTATTTATATTATAGTATAATTAAAGAATATATAATAAGATATTTAAGATATTAATAATGATCATATTTTTATATATAAGATATGCCGGATATATAAATATATTTCGAGATATATTTCGAGATATATTCCGAGATATATTTCGGGGTGTATTCCGAGACATATTTCGAGACGAATTTCGAGACGTATTCCGAGACGAATTTCGAGACGTGTTCCGAGACGAGCTTCGAGACGTGCTCCGAGACGAGCTTCGAGACGTGCTCCGAGACGAGCTTCGAGACGTATTCCGAGACGTGCTCCGAGACGAGCTTCGAGACGTGCTCCGAGACGAGTTTCGAGATGTGTTTCGAGACGCGCTTCGAGACGAATTCCGAGACGAGCTTCGAGACGAGCTTCGAGACGAGCTTCGAGACGAGCTTCGAGACGAGCTTCGAGACGAGCTTCGAGACGAGTTTCGAGACGAGCTTCGAGACGTGCTCCGAGACGTGCTCCGAGACGTGCTTCGAGACGGGCTTCGAGATGATTTCGAGATGCATTTCGAATGGGGGAAGACGTTCCGTTTAGATATGGATGATCGTCAGGAATTCATAATAAATTTCGACCGAATAATTAAATCCATGAGATCGATGCCATTTTCTCCCGCCGCCATCAACACCCACCCACGTCAGCGATGCTGAGACCCCGCAGCCCGCGCTATTATTCTGTTGCTTAACCTTAGCCCGTTTAGCCCTTGCATCAGAAGAAGCGGTCCAAACTAAACCATTAAGATCGATAATCCTTATCGAACCCCTCGATATCTTCAATTCTATAAACCGAATTTCATCCACATATATCCGATTTATGGGGCGCGCCCTGATT
>NW_027137663.1:286621-289469 GCF_001692895.1 Cenococcum geophilum 1.58
TATATTTTAGATTATCCTCCTATATGATTTCCTATGCGGGATACGATCGGGGAATTCCTGATTTATGGGGGCCGGATTAATATCCGCCGAATAATCGTTTAGCGATCTGGGAAGATGATGGAGGGGAATCTAGAAGATTATATGGATTTTTTCATATCATGCATTCCATCTGATTTTCTATATTTCTATATGATCGATCCATTTCCGCTTTGTATATTTGATCACTTTTCCTTTATGAATCCAAAGGAGGGAATATCCCGAAAAAAGGATATAATTTTCCATCTTCGGATATATCTGGATTTTTATCTGATTTTAATCCATTATTTATCTAATTATTATTATTATATGATTATAGTGAAAAATATCGATGACGAATCATCCCATGACGATAAATATTTATATTCCATACTTTTATTTATAATGAATCTATGAGAGATATTTCATCTCCGGATATTCATCATCATTTGTAGTCGAAATTCCGATTCTTGCAAGAACATCATCAAGAATTTTAATCATAATATTTCTAGATTATCCTCCTATAATTTCCTATGCGGAAAAGATCGGGGAATTTCTATTTCATAGGGATGGGATCGATATCCATCATGCGATCGCTTAATGATCTATTGAAAATGATGGGGGGAATCTAAGGAGCGTTATATGAATCTTCGATATCATATATTCCATCTTATTTCTATATTTAATCTATAATCAAACATTTCCATTTGCATACTTAAATCATTATTCCTTATGAATCCGAAAAGGGAATATGATCTACGTAAGGATATTATCTTACCACTAATATATATACTAATTTTCCTTGTTAAACCGTATTTACTTAATTATATTTAATATATTGAATTCATTCGAATATAATTCAAAATAAGAAAATTATAAAATAATTAATATTTATATACTATTTAAAACTATTAAAGAATTCCTTAACGTATAAGCTATTTTACTATTACCTATAGGCCTCTACTTATAGAGAGTGTTTAGGTAATATTATTTATGCCTATACTAGTAAATAGCTAGTCCCTTACTAAGTGGTAGCTATAAAATAGTAATATATAGCGTATTAACTAAATAGGCCACCTATATATATATTAAGGTAAGGTATTTAAAATATAGATACTTATTAGCTATATATTTAGGCCTAGAACCTTTATCTATAGTAGAAAGGCGGCTATAGATTTTGCCTTTATTAGTATTAACTATAGGGTGTTCTTTATAGCTATGTCTAAAGGTAGGGCGCCTAGCAGAAGACCTATACCTACTACCCCTACGAAGAGCAGGAGAATCACAGGCCATAAACGACAACGATAAGAAGGCAAAGATCCTTACAGAAAGGTTCTTCCCCTAACCGGCTTTAGCAGACCTTAGTAATATTACGGGCGAAACACCGGTGACTCGCCTGTGGGTCGACAGCGATATAACAACAGAGGAAATGGCTAGAACTATTAGCCGCCTTTTAAATAATATAGTACTAGGACCAGATGGGATTCTAAATAAGGCCCTAAAAACCTGTGGGCCACTTATAGCACCTTGGCTTGCAGATATAGCCAGAGTATGCTTTACTATAGGCTACTACCCGCAACTCGGAAGATCTATAATAACGGTTGTCCTATAAAAAGAAGGTAAAGCAGATTACTTAATCCCAGGAAGCTACCGCCCTATTGCCTTAGAAAACACCCTTAGCAAGATCTTAGAAAGGGTAATAGCGGAACGTATGGTAGATATAGTAGAGGAATACGCCCTACTACTACAAAGCTAAATAGGGGTAAGAAAGAACCGCTTAACACTATTAGCACTTACGCTACTCGCTACCATTATTAAATCTGCATGGGCGATGTAAAAGGACTTTGTAGTATTAATGCTTAGCCTAGATATTAGTGGTGCCTATAATAATGTACCCTATAAGCGTCTCCTGCATATCCTTAGGGTAAAGGGCTTTCTAGAATGGATTATATAATTTGTCTAAGGGTTTATAGGCCAGAAAGAAATATTACTGGTCTTTAGCGGATACTAGAGCCCCCCTATTACAGTTATAATAGGAATACCACAAGAATTACCCCTCTTGCCTATACTCTTCCTTTTCTTTATAAGCAACCTGCTTAACTCCTTTAAGGAAGGGGTAACCTAGGGGATAGGCTTTGTTAATAATATAAACCTAATTATATATGGGCCAACAGCCGTAAAGAATTGCAGAATACTAGAGAAAGCCTATAATACTTATATAGAATGGGCAAAATGTTATAGAGTCTAATTCTTACTAGAGAAATACTAGCTAATCTATTTTATAAGAAAACGCAACTAATCTGTAAATTTCTAGTATATAATTCGCATCTAAGGCTTTAGGGGTTAACTAGTTTAGGGCCTAAGGGTATTAGGAGTATAGGTAGATAGTAAGCTCTAGTAGAGCGTATATACGGCATAAGCGGCCCATAAAGGCTAAGCACAGTTTATCGCTTTATCTAGGATTGTTAATTCTATATAGGGTCTATACTTCTAGAGGTTACGCCTACTATATATAGTAGTTATCCAGCTAACCATAATATATAGATCTAGTATTTGGGCCATTAGAGAAACTAAAAAGGGCCCCCCTAAATTACTCCTTAAACTACTTTAAAAGGTTTAAATAGCCTACCTTTAGAGTATTATAGGCGGGTACAAGCGAACGGCCACAGCACTACTTAAGAAGGAATCTAATATTCCCCCCTTATAGTTATATATTAAAGCCGCTATAATATAAAGGACGTAAAATAAACGCAACTCTAATATTATAAAGTATATTAAGACACACCTAAGTAAACTATGGAGGGACCCTAGGGTGCCCTATAGGAGAATAAAC